>NC_041688.1:0-43591 GCF_900005765.1 Plasmodium relictum | reverse complement strand
GATAAATTAAATTTTCTATTTTTGTTATGTTTATTTTCTTCAATATTTTCATTTAAATCCTCATTCCTTTTTTTACTATATATTTCATCCTTTATTTTTTTATATTCATGAACTGTTCTAAGACCTATTGTTTCGCTAATTAATTTATCATCATCGTTTTTATTAATAACAAACATCTGGTTTAGTTTTGGTGCCTTTAAAGCTTGCTTTTTTATATTTTCTTTTTTTTCTATAAATTCTTTCTCTTTTCTTTTTCTTTCTAAAACATATTTTTGAACTTTTCCATTTTCACTATTTATTATACTATCTATTAAATCGGCGGTATTTTCATGTTTTCTAAAATTCATTTTTCTTTATTTTTCTATTCGAAAAATTATTCATAAAGATTCTATTTTTACATTAAAAAATATTTTATTTGGTAATTTGAATTTATATAAATATATATATTTTTTTTTTAATTTTTTTTTTTATTTATTTTTATGATATTTTATATGATTTTAATTTATTTTTATTTTTTTTTTTTTTTTTGTTTTTTTGAAAACATTTAAACTTTTTCTTTTCAATGTTTTAAGTGATATGTTTCTATTATTTTTTCATATATTTTAAATTTTATTAGTTTTTTTTGTTATTTTTATAATTATCTTTTTTAATTTTATTTTTTATTATAGAAAAAGCTTTTAATTTTTACATTATTTATGAAGAAATATACATTATTAAATTTTATTACATTTAATTTTTTTTATATTTGAATTACAAGTTTTTAATTATTTTTTAATTCATAATATAATTAATATAAATACATTGATATTTTGTCAACTTCTTATTTGCTACATATTGCTATATATATAAAAATAAATGAAAAGATATTTTAATGTTTAAAAAGTATATGTATGAATTCGTAACAAATAAAAGATGAATAAAAATGAGAAGAAAACGAAATATATTGAGAGTGAAATAAGTATATATGATGAAAAAGAAGCACAATTTCAAAATTTAAGTAGTGCAGACAACTTTAATTATGATTTTAATAATTATGTTCATTTAATTTGTAAAATTAAAAATGTGAGAAAACATGGAAAATACCTATTTTTTTATGATACTATTTCAAAGGACAATGAAAATGAAAAAGAAAATTCGTTTTTTTATAAATATCAATTTTTAAATTATGATAATAATTTTTATTTCATAAAAAACTTATTTAATGAAGCATCTATTAAAACAGAAAAGAATGTACAGATTATAATTAATAAAAATTTTTACATTAATGAAGAAAAGTTAGTTTTATATCAAAATTATTTAATAAAAAAACTTTACAAAAAAAATCAGGAAGATGATACAATAAATTTAAATAATGATTACTTTTATGATTCTATTTATTTATGTAATAGATTTTATAATAACTTGAAGAAAAACGAATGTGAACCACCATTAAATGATGAAGAAAATGAAAATGATGATCAATTAAATCATCCTCTATTATTATTAATTAATGAATACATAAAACACGAAGATGTTAACAAAATAATTAAAACAGATTCTTTAATATATATTATAGGACTACCAGCATTAACAAATACAAATGAAAAATCTATAATTGTATTTTCTTCTTATCTTCTAAAAGTATAAGCAAAATAAAATAATATATACATATTATCTAATTATTTTATATATTGAATAAAATTATATATTTTATATATGTTTGAGAAAGAAAAAAAAAAAAAATAGAGTTTTATACTTTTTTAAATATATATATATATATATATATATATAAATTTCTATATATTTCTGTTAATAATTTATTATATAATTTAAATATTATTTGATAGGTAAATTATGAATATTTCAATATTAATGAACTTTTGAAATTATTTGAAAAAAACTTTTTATCTATGTTAACGTTATGTAGAGGCCTACGCATGAAAGAAAGTTGCATTATAAATATTTATAATAAAAGTGATAAAGAAAAAAATAAATATATATATAATATTGTATACAAAAGTAAAAATTACAAAAGTATATCAAATCAAAAGATGAATAATTATGAAATTTTTATAATAAAGGTCATTGATGTTTTACCTAAGCTATTTAAAATACATCATAGTGAATTTCCTTATAATAATAATAGTATTGATTTAAAAAAGAACTTATTTAATTATTTTGATATAAGCACATTTAGTAATAAATTGTTTAGTGATTACATTTGTATGACAGATACAATGAATGGAAAAAAAAAAAAAAAAAAGAAAGATATGATGTTCTATATGAGTAAAAAAAAAATTCCGCAAATATACTGGATGTTTAATCATATAAAAAAATTACTAAGTGAAATAAAAAAAGAAAATACAAATGACATTTCTTTTTTTTGTCAAAATATTGTTTTGTCTATAAGTACATTAGTTAACAAGTATATTGAAAGTAATATTACTATTTATGATAATTATTTACATTTTCTAAATTTATTTATTGAAAAAAATGATAAATTAGTTAATGAAGAAAATGAAAAAAAGATAAAAAGTTATATTGATCAAAGCACTAAAAGGAATGGAAGAAATACTTTTGAAAATTCCAAATGGAAAAATGTAGAATTTTATGATATTAAAAAATTTTATTTAGATAATTGTGTTGACTTAAATAATGAAATCAAATTAAATGGAAAAAAATATTATTATGAGGAAGATAATAATAATTTAAATGGAATATATTCAGATGATTGTAACGAAAAAAAAATTTTTAACAATTTTGATTTAAATGGAATGAATAAAGAAAATGATAGCAACTATAAAAGTTATAACTACGAATTAAATGAAATAAGTAATAATTTTAATATTAATAACCAAACATATGAATTTTGTATTTTAGATGTAGGGGGAGGAAAAGGGGATTTAGGTATTTACATTTCCTTAGCCTTTAAAAATGTTTTAGTTATCATATTAGATGTTAATGTTAATTCTTTGTTCACATGCTTTTTAAAAATATATTCCAACAAAATTAGGAATATTCTAGTAATTCATGAATCAATATTGAACTTTGATTTCAAAAAATACAAAGTTAATTTAATAGTAGGTTTACATTGTTGTGGAGGATTAAGTGACTACACATTAAAAAAATGTATTGATGAAAAAATTCCATTTCTTATTTGTTCATGTTGTTATACGAAGTATAAAAATTTAAGAAGGTATATATTTGATTTTAAAAATGAGATGATATTAAATGAAATTCAAAATTATATATACAATGAAAACTATAATGTTTATATGAACACTATCGTAAGTGAATATATAAAAGGAAAATATAAAGTAAATTATGAAAATGATATTGATAATGATATTGATAATGATACAAATAATGATATAAGTAATAATGATCACATTAGTATGATTAATAAAAATGCATATATCCTGAATAGTATAAATAAAAAAAAAGATATTGCTTTGAATGAAAAATGTTTGATAGAAAACAGTTGTACTTTTTCTTATAGTGATAAATTGGAATTAGAAGAAAATAGTAATAAAAAAAAATATATAAAAAAATATGATAAATATGAGAAAAAAATTATCAGAAGAATTATACCTGATGTATATTCTTTTGTAAATTTACTGTCTAAATTATGTGAAAGTGATAATAAAGAAATATCTTTTAAATGCATGTATTTCTATAATACATTGAGATTTTATATTTTACAGAAATTGTTTAATGTAACGAAAAATTTAGAAGAAAAAGAAAATATAAATTTGTCCTTGCTTTCTTTTCCATTGTCTTATTCACCAAAAAATATTGTCTTAAAAGGTTTTTTTTCATAAAATACAATAAAATAAAAATGAAATAATATCAATAATTATTTAATAAAAAAAAAAAAAAAAAAATGATGAATTAGACTAATTCTTTATAGTTTTATTATTTATTTATCTTTTTTTCATATCATATAAAAAAGAGAATAACAATTTAAAAATATATAAATTAATTTCTTAAAATTTCGTTTCTTAATCAAAAGTAAAATTTTTCTTCTCCAATTCACTTTTAATGTAACTTAATTCCTAAAAAAAAATAATCAAAAAAAAATTATAAGGGATAAAAATGAAATAATAAAATTAGAGTATTATAATATTAATATTGTAAAAATGGAATAATAAAATTAAAAATGTTATATAAATTATGAAGACTTCAACATTATTCTTTGTATTTTTACTTTTAATAGTTCTTCATGTCCATTAAGAACATTATTAAAATTATATAAGCTTATAGATATAGATATAGTGGCATAAAAGGCTAATATAATAATAAGGTAAAAAGGAATCTATAAATTAAAAAAAATAAAAATTATCTTTCATTAGAGTTATGAATTTATAATAAAAAATTACATTTGTTTTATTTATTTCTTTTTATTTCTATATACAATCTTTAATTTTTTTTTTTTATGTTATTTTAATAATTTTACATATATCCATTTTATTAAGGAGTTTGAGTTTTTATATTTGTCCATTACATTTATCCAAATAATTGATGAGAATAAAAATATCAATACAATAACTTTTCCTCTTGTTAGCATATTGCTTTTTTTTTTAATTATTTATTATTTTTTTAATTGTTTATGGTAATATTTATCAATTAAATTGATTATTTGACCTTTGACTTTTTTCTTTTTTTAATTAAAAAAAAAAAAAAAACATTTCAAACATGTATAATTAGAAATTATTAAAGGTGTAAATACACTTATATAATCATTGATTGAATTGTATGTAAAAATTTTACTATTATAAAAAATTGAAATATAATAATAAAAAATATTCTTTATTATTTTATCCTTTTTTTTTTTCTTTTTTCTAATTGAAAATATTATAACTAAATAGTAAATATTAAAAAGAAAAAAAAAAAAAATTGTCAATATATACAAAATTATAAAACACTGAATTATTAGAAAATGAATAAATATTTTGTATTATTATTTTTTTTTATTTTTTATCTTAAAATAAGCATATGTGAAAATGAAAAAGTAAGTTCTCAAAAAGAAAAATATATATATATATGTATGTATATAAGCAATAAAATATATTACAAGTATTCAAAATATATCAATATCATTAAAAAATAATATATTATCATCGAAGTATTATTATATTAAAAATATATTAGTATTCATAAAAAAAAAGAAAATTTTATAAAAATTCTAGATCTTAACTAAAAAAAAAATTTTTTTTTTTTTTTATCTGAAAATAAAATGTGTAAATAAATATAATAGAAAGAAATATTTCCAGACAAGGAATTAGAAAATATAGGTGGAAGTGCAGGTTTAAAAAAAAGAACAAATCTAAATAATATTTTTCATAATAAATTGGAAAAATAATAAAAAAATATTTTTATAAATTCGTATGAAAATTTTTTAAATTCAATAATTTTAAAAAAATAACTAAATGAAGAAACAATGAGCTTATATGTTTATGAAAATATTATTCTTAGAATAAAAAAAAAAAAAATAATAAGTATAATAATTTTTTAGGCGATATTATTTCAAGCTCTTCAAGAGCACCATCAAAAGAACATAACGAAACTCCTGATGTTAATATTGCTGCAAATGTAATTAAAAATATATATATGTGAAACTTCATAATCTATTATTAATATATTAAGATATGTTGACAAAAACTTAATTACAAAGAAAATATTTTTTTATTATATTTATAAAAAGTATTTATATAAATGTCAATATTTTCTATTTTTTTTTAATATTTTAGATATTAAAAGGATTAAAAAATATTCCTCCACCGATTATTCAATGTACTAAAAAGAAATATCTCTTTTTTTTTGTAAATTTTAGAGAATTTTCCATTCGATTTCTAAAGATGTATTATTTTTTAAATTTATTCTTTTATTAAACATTTTTTTCATTTTCCTCATTTTTTTTTCAATTATTTATTAGTAAATGAGGATAATTTAATAGATCCTGAAATAATTTGTGAGAGAGATTACAATTTGCCTTGTCCAAATGTTAAAGAAAAATTTACGTATTTTTTATTTTTTCTCATTTTTTATTTGAATATTTTAACATTTTTTAGGATTATAATTATATTGGCTTTATTCATGTAACTGAAGATGAGATATGTGCTCCTGCATCAACATATGATGGTTAGAAAAAAATAATATACATATATTTTATAAATTACTTTTAGTTTTATATTTAATTTTATTTATCTTTTTTTTTTTTTTAATTTGTATATAAGGTCCATGCAAGGGTGAAGAATTAAATATAAAAAACATGTCTGAAAAAACAAAAGAGACTTGGTCTAATAAATGTCAAGCGTTTTGGCCATGCAAAAAATGTGTAAGAAACTTTAATTCTTTTTGTCCAGGTTATATATTTATTGGTTTATTGAATGGCTATAGTTTTTTTAATAAATAATATATCTATAGATTTTTCTGTGAAACATTGAATTTGACATTTTATTTTTCCTAAAGAAAAATGGATTAAAGTTAAAGGTACTGTAAGATCTTGTAATCCTTCAACAATATATACTGGCCCTTGTAATTTTCAAATGAATTTTTCTGGATATAATATTCGAATGTTAGAAGAGTGGAGTTTAAAATGCAAAGCTTGGTGGTAAGAAGAAAAAAAAAGAAATTCACAAAATAGTGTTGTGATTTCTTAATATAGAACACTTAATTTTTACATATAATTTATGAATGTAACTTTTTGATAAGAATTTTATGTCCCATAATTTTATTTAAATTTTTTTTTTTTTTATTAAAGGAAATGTGATCATTTAAATTTTCCTGATGAATGCCCTGATAAAGATTCCCCAATTACAACAGCAGCTACAAAGTTAATATAAAAAAAAAAAAAAATCAATATAAAATTTTAAATAAATATTTACACATTTATATTCATTTGGAAATTATACAAAAAATTAGGTGGAGAATAAAAAAAAACTACCAATAACAAAAAAAAAAAAAGAATTATTTTTTTTCTGTTTTCTGTTAAAATTAGAAGATATATAATTAACTTGATTGTCTTATATTTATTTAATTTTTTTTTTCCCTATAATTATAACTGTTATTATTAATTTGTATTTTGTAAAAATAACAATTTTTATATAAAGTTTTTAATATATAATACTATGAAATATATTCTAACTGCTTAAGTTTTTTTTTTTTATTTAAATATATCTGTTTAAACTTAAGCAAATAAAAAGAGAATATGTGTAAAAAATAAAATTTTCAGACTTATTTTAACATCATGTTTCTACAACATTTAGCGTTAATGATAAAGATATTTTACGAAAAAAAAACTGCAACAGTTACTTAAAAAAAATACCAAAAAAAAAAAAAAAAAAACAGAAAAATGTTTAGTAAATAAAACAAAGTAAAAGATACAAAAAAAATTTATTAAAAATAATTTAATATGAATTTACTAAAAATATAACAAACATCATGTTTAAATTTTGCATAAAAACAAAAAAATAAAATAAAAAAAATAAGCTCAACAACCCCTTTTAAAAGTTATGTTGTAGCATATTTATTTTATCTAGTTTTATTAAAAATTACAAATGGACAATAAGAAATAAATTTTTTCTTTTTATATTAAAAAATTTTAAATGTTTTCTTTGTTGGTTTTGCTGTTGGTTCTTTGGCCTTTTTCTTAATAATAGTAAAATTTTGTTTCTTATTCGAAGAAATTCCCTGCTTTTCTGTTGCTAATGCTTGTTCTTGTTTTTTTAATTTTTTTATAACAGCCTCATTTAAAGTTTTTCTATTAAATTCAACAGATTGAATAAAATTCCATAATTCTTTAAAAAAAACATGAACTTGTATAGTACTAACTTCTTTTTCTTTATAACCAAGATATATAGCTACTTCTTTGAATACACTGAAAGTTTGATCATAAAAACTCTCCAGTTCTACAATTTTAGGTTCAATGCTATAATAAAATTCTGTAAGAGCTTCATATAAAGGATCGGATGGATTTTTTTTGGCTTGTTCCAAAACATTTTTAATTTTATTAGAACCCAATTTTAATTTTTGTAGAAGAGAATCAATTGTTTGCTTTTCTGTTTTAGTAACTTTTTCAATACATCTTAATTCATCAATAATGTTTAAGGTTTCTGCGTTTTTTTCATAAATTATTTCACAAATATATTGTAATAACGTTTTGATAGGTCTAGTGCTGGACCTTATATCATTTAATTTGGATAAAGTTGTTAACTTAAAACCAGAAGCATTACCTCTTTGTGTATCTCCATAATTTAATGTATTGCCTACATTTAAAATAGTGAATAAAATAGTAAAAAGGTTAGTAGAATTTTTTATTGCTTCACATGATTCCAATATACTTTCCAATGGATTTAAAGTATTTTCATAATTTTCTTTAAATGAAAGAGCAAAATAATGGGATTCTAATCTCTGTTTTAGTAATGGAACTCCAATAAGAGCTGAAACATATTGTTCTGGTTTGTCTACTAAATTTAAATCACCGTTAGAATTAATATATTCCTTAACAATTTCTATTTCTTCAGAAGTAGGAACATACTGCATTAAAACTTCTGTATTATCTAAATTGAGTATTTCTGGATTTAAATCCATAATTGCATCTCTAATTTCTTTAAATGTATAATTATTGAATTTTGACAAAGCAATTGACATATTATATTCTCTTTTAGAATCAGGTAATAACTGTATAACTTTTGGTTTTTTAATTTTCGATTCCTTAGTTTCTTCTTTTTTACTAACAGCTTTTGCAAAGCATTTCTCTACATTTTCTTTTTCTATTGCAATTTTTTTTATTAAATCCTTTTTTTCTTCAAATAAAGTTCCTTTTATATCATCTTCAAATAAAGCTTCCCAGAAAAATCTTTTTGTTTTTCCTTCATCTTTTACATTTTTCATTTTAGCAACTTTGCCTTTTCCTAATATGGGTCCGCCCTTTATATTTTTAGGTGGTCCTTTCATAAATTTTGGTGGTTCTTTTTTTCCTCCTTTTGTTTTTGTACTTTTTGGTGTTTCTTTTGATACTTTTACTACTTTTTCTTTTGGTTCACTTTTTTTCTCTATTCTATAAGCAGTTTTTAATGCATTCACATCAATTCCTGTTATTAAGCCTTCTCCATGTATAGAATCTTTAGAAATTCCTGAAGTTCTTAATAAGCCTAATTCTTTTAATCCTTCTCCACTCAGTAACTTTGTTTCTTTTTCAATATCCTTTTTTCTTTCATCTATAGTTAATTCTAATTTTCTTGACATCAGACCTAATTTTCTTACTGTCTCTTCTTCTATTGATGATTTTGCTAAAGTAAAAGAAGTTAAATCAATTTGCCATGGAACTATTGCTATTAGTTTCTTATCATTGTCTAATAAGTGAACAACTGGTAAAGTACCTAAGGAATCATCATTTTCAAATCCAATTTTACAAAATTTTATTTTTTTTAATAAATCAAATGATAACTTATCATTTATATTTTTTGCAATTTTAACTTCGTCATTATTATTATTATCGATATTTTCTTTAATTCCGTTTTCGGCCTTTGTACTTTTCATTGTATTTTCATTATTTTCTTTTTTATTTATTATACTTTTTGGAATATTTTTAAACACTCCTTTTGTTTTATTATCTTCAGTACTTTCCTTTTTAATAGTATTTTTTATGTTATTTATTACAACTTTTTCTTCTTCATTTAAATCTGCTTTGATTATATTATCTTTTGATAATTGCTTCAAAATAGTACCACTTTTATTTTCTTTCCTTTCTGATTTTATAATACTGGAACTTCTAGACAAAGGTTCATTTTTTTCATCATTATTTTTCATAATGGGAGAGTCTTTTTTCATCATTATTAATTTTTTTAAAGTTAAATTTTTTGTTTTTAAACTTAACTTTGGTTTTTCCATTCCATGTATTGATTCTGATAAAAATTTTTTTTTTTTCTTTTTTAATGATGTGTTATCTAACTTATTTAAAAAAATTGCATTATTGTTTTCTAATGACATATCATTAACAGAATTACTAATCATATGCATACTCCCTTCTTTGTTAAATGGAATATAATTAACATATCCATTACACATTTCTAATTTTTCTTTTTTTTTGGATTTTTTTTTTGTAAAATAGGAAAATAGTTTAAGAATGTGAGTTTTTTTATTTAATGGTAAAAAATATTTCTTTTTTTTTTTTTTCTTTTTATTATTTAAATGATTAACGTTATCAGTATTATCAATATTATATATATCATTATCAAAGTGATTTACTTTTGCAAAATCAGTTATACTATTTATATTGCATATGCCTTCAGTATAATTAATATTATCAATGTTCTTAATACTATTAATTAAATTACTACATTCATATTTATCTAATGAGAAATTTGTTTTAATTTCTTCCTTATTTTTTTCTTTTTCATTTTTAATATGGCTATTTTTTACGTGAATTTGATTATCATAATGAACTACATTATCGTAACTATTCATTTTTATTTTATTTGTTTCATCTAATTTTAATTTATCCTCTCTTTTTAATTTATTTTCTTCATTTTTCTTCATATTTATGTAATAATTCTCATCTAATTTTATATTATCTTCTTTCTCTGAGCAATTATAATCATTTGATTTTAAATGTTTTTTCTCATTATAGATATCCGAACCAGCAAACAAACTAATATCTTCTTGGCTATTATCTATAACATTATTTATTTTGCTATTATTTTGAATTTCACTTCTTACACTATTCAAATCATTACTTTTATACTTATTAGTAACTAAATTAGAGTCTAGTTCTTCTATTGAACTACTTAAGAATAAATTATCAGCAAGGATTCCCCTTTGTGAATCATCTATTATTTTATTTTTTACTTTCTCTAAATAAGTTGCCTCTCCATTACATGAGTCATTTGTATTATTATCTTCAAAAATTTTATCAAAACTATTACTTTCATCATCAATTTCACGTTTTCCATTCTTATGAGACATTACATCACTTTTATCATCATTATTTGTATTTATGTGTTCATTTTTGTATAGAATAATATTTTCGTTATCCTTTAAAAAATTTTTATTCTTTTCAGTATCAAAAAAAAATTTTTCTTCATCAATTTTGGTATTTTTAATGAATTCATCATAAAATTCTTCATTTTCACTTAATAAGATTTCTTCTACATTTGCATCTATTTTTTTTAAGTTGTTATTTTTAAAGGTACATCTGTCTTTATTTTTCAGAAAAAATTCTTTTTTGGTTAAATGAATATTTAATTTATTTTCTTTACTATTTTCTAAATTTATTATTTTTTTATTTTCACTATGTAAAACTGATGATGTGGATGATTCATTATCTTCTAACATTTTTTTGACTCTTTTATCATTTAATTTTAAGTGATCTAAGTATATATCATTTGCTAAATTTTTTTTATCTATTTCATTACTTCTAGAATTTCTTTCTGATAGTGAATTTTCGTTACTAAATGATTCTTCTTTATTAAAATCAAATTTAAATAAGATATCAGAGTTTTTTATGTTTTTAATATTTTTTATTTTGTTCTTTAAAAGAAATTCAGAGGATTTAGCATTATAATTAATTGCTTTGTTTTGAATCTCATTAAGATTTACATTCTTTATATCAAAATTTTTTTCATTTTCTGAATTTTCACTAATTGTGTGATTAGATGATATATGATTTTTAGATTCTTTCATTTTTTCATTTTTTTTATTATTAATATATTTAATTATAGAATAAGAGTTATGCTTGGGATTATTTTCTTTTTCTTTTAAATAATTCAAATCAAGTTCATGATTAGAATTATCAGATGATAAATTAACATCGAAGACTTTATATAAATCAACGATATCTTCATCATTACTTTCGTTGTTATTTTCGTTATAAATTATATTATCATCTTTGGTATTTTTTTCACTATCATTTTCACTAAAACTTTTATCGTTACGATCACTAAAACCTTCGACATTCCTATCATTTTCTTCATTTAAAGGAAATATTTTATTCTTATTTCTCTTTTTATTTTTATTAATAAGATGACTTTTTAAACGAAAATATTTATTTTCTCTAGTATACTTATTTGAAGAATATACTTTTTTGTTTTTTTGATATTCTCCATAACTTGCAACTGTCTCTTTATCATCATCAAAAGATAAATTAATTGAATTAGTATAATTATTAGATGGAAATTCGTCATAATATATTTCTCTTTTGAAATTATTTGTATCAAATTCTGTAATTTTTTTCATATTATTTTGTAAATCCAATTTAATATTTTGATCAATAGATGATTTTACAATTGGCTCCTTTTTAAATTTAATAATTCTGTTTGATTTTTCTAATGTATCAACAATTACAGAATTTTTATAATTAAGTAACTTACTTTTTTCGTTAGTACTTTTGGAAGAAGTGGTTAACTTACTAAATTTTTTTAATACATATTTCTCTTTTGAAAATAATCTTGTGGAATTATTATTTTTCATTTTAAAAATATGTTTTTTTTCTTTAAAACTATTTTTCTTTTTATTTAAATCCATAGAAGATTTCGAGTTCTTTTTAAGAGTTGATTTAGCATCACTTATTTTTGATTCTATTATATTATCATGTTTCATTTGTGAAAAAGATTTGCTTTTTATGTCATTTTTTGAAGAATCAAAATCGTCTTGATTTTTATCAGAATTTTCCTTGGAAATATCTGTATCTACCTTATTTATTGTAGAACTGCTACTTTTAATTATTGGCTTTTTCATTAGTTCATTGATTGATTTCTTTTTATTTAAATTGCTCATTAAATTGCTACCTAGAATATTTTTTGGTACCTTTTCCATCTTTAACATTATTTTTGGTTTGCTTATATTCGCTTCCATTGTATACCCATCTTTTGGTACATGTTCCTTCATAATATCACTTGTTTTATTTTTATTAAAGAGTTCAGTGTCTGAAAGGAGATATTTTTTATTTATTATATTATTCTTTATTTCAGCATTTTCAATATCCTTTTCAATCGATTTTAAAGAATCAAATATGCTATTTGAATTAATTTCACCACTATTTTTTATTGATTCGCTATTATCTTTAGAATCAGAGGAATCTGCATTGCTATATACATGTAAATTGTCTTTATCTAAATCTTTAAAATCAACATTTTTCATATCTTTACTTTTTTTGTTATTTGTCTGTAAGGTATTATAAGAATATAAACCATGGCTGCGATTATATCTATCAAAGTAAGATGGATCGCTTAAAATAATACAATGATAAATAGCAGGATTTGGTACAAGTAAAGGATTATTATAAAATCCAAGCATAATATCATTATTTTCATCTAAAATGGATATAAACATATGAAATTCTTCATCAAATCCTTCATATTTACTAACTACGTTACCTTGAGAATCTACAAAAGGCTCTTTAATGTTCCATTCGTTTAATAAAACTTTAGCGTCTTCGTTACAAATCATAATAGGTTCATCATTTTCTAATTTTACATATCCTCTTTCAATTAATGGTATATTAACAATAGGCAAAATTTTTCGTTTGAAAATAATAGCATTCTGAAAGTCTTTGCATTCTGACAATTGAACTAATTTTTCATCAACTAACTTTGTTTCAACAAAAGGTAGTATATAAGTAGAAGGAATTAAGGTATTTTTCCATGAATCTGCATAGAGTGATTTAATTCTATTAATAGAAGAAGTAGTAAAAAAGGAACTCTTTACTATTTCAAATTCTTTATTTGATTGCATATGCTTATATGCATCAATACTACAATAACTTAAGTCATTATATCTAAAATTTCCTTCTAATGTTAACAAAGTTTTTTTATCTCCTAAATTCTTATAAGGATTTTTTGTATTAATTAAAATTCTTTCATTCATAAGATTTTCAATTAAATTAGGATCTATATCTCCACTTTTGGGGATATTTTTTAATTTCTCATTAAAAGAATTACAATTTTTATCCATTTTATTATCTCTTATTGATTTTTCATTTATGTTTCCCATATAATCTTCTAAGTTAGCATTTGTCTCATTTCTATCTGACTTTTTCATAATATCTTTTTCTAGTTCTTCAATTAATTTGAAAGCGATTGTAGTATTAATATCATCTGGACCATAATAATTTTTATAAAAAGAATAGACTTCTTTATATAGTTGTAAGGATATTTTGAAATTATTTAGTTGATGCATAATAATAGCAAAAGAAAATAAAATATCTTGAACTTCAATTGTATATCTAGTTTTATGAATTCGCATTCTCATATCTACTGCAATTAAATATTTATGTAAAGATTCTATAGAATTGCCTAATAACCTCAATAATAATCCCAAATTGCAATAACAGTCAGCAATTACTTCGCTTGGACTTTCTGAATCATAGTCACCAAAATATTTTTTCCTTATCTCCAAAATTTGTTCACAAGTAGCTAGTGCTTTTACATACTCTCTATTTTTGATGTAATAAGAGCACACATCATTCAATGCATCACTATAATTTAAACTATCTATATTAAAAGTTTTTTCAATAATATAAAGGTATTTTAAAAAATATTTTTCTGCTTCCTCATTTTCTTTATATAAACTTAATAAATCAGCAAAAATATAAAGTATATTTGATAATACTTCTATTCCACATAATATAATTGGCTCTTCATAATTACTATCTAAATTTTTAATATTGCTAATTTCATTTTTTACATTGGAAGACTGTTCATTCTCTTTTTTTTGTTGTTGCTCATTAATTATGCCCTTTTTGTGAGTATATAATAAAGTATTATCAATTAAAAATTTTAATTCTTGTAGATATTTTTTCCCTTCTTCATATTTTTCAATTAAAACATAGCACTTACAAATTAAAATTAATTCTGTGCTCATATCTCCTGTTAAATAAAAACCATAAAATTTAGAATAATATTTTTTTGCTATCATATAAGAATGAATAGCTTGGATTAAGCAATCTGAATATTTTTTATCATGATAGCTGTTAACTGCAAATAATCTTAAATCATTTCTTATATTTTGTATTTCGGAATAACTAATAGAATAATTAAAGTTTTCCAAATTTTGTAATATAAAAACTGCCTCTTTTACTTTTATTTGTTCTTCATTCATTTTTAATGAATCTTCAAAATTTATATTTCTTATTTTTGTAGTATTTCCATTTTTACTATTATTTAACTTCAAATCCATTTTTGTTATCATACTTAATGTGTCTACGTTTTTACCATTTTCGATATCATTAATAGTTGCTAATGTAATTGTTTTATTCTCCATTTTTATTTCTTCAATTAAAATCCTGGTATTATTAAGAAATATAAAGAAAAGAAAAAAAATAATTTCAGATGAAAGCAAAAAAAGGGATATTTCATAGTGTTGTGCTTAAAAAATATATTATAAAATAAAAAGAATTTATTTGATATCTTTACAAAAAAAACAAAAAAGACTTGATTATATTTACAAAAAAAAAAAAAAAAAAAGGATACAAATGCATAAAAACAAAATATTTTATTATTATTTAATAAAAATTATATAAAATGATAGCAAAAAAAAAAAAAAAAGTAAAAAAAATAAAAAAAATAAAATACTAATATATATTTATTTTGATTTAAAAAAATATAAACAATTTAGCATATGCATATATTAGAAATTACATAAAACTATTAAAAATAAAATTGTCTAAAAAATAATACAATTTACATTTATATAATATATAAAATTTTAAGTTACGAAAAAAAAAAATAATTTTTTTTAATTACGTATATTTTAATGAAATGATTTATAATTGTGTTTTTTTTTTTTTTACAATAAAAAATTTATGTTTATTCAAAGTTGTAATTAACGATATGTTATATATTTATTTAAAAGTATTTTTTCATAATTATATATTAATAAAGAAATGCATGAATATATGAGTGGTTAAATGAAAACTAATATATTAGCATGTTTGCATTTAAAAAAAAATAAAAATAAAATGTATAAATATATACATAAATAATTTTTTTAAGAAGATTGTTTAAAGATTAGAATTTAAAAAAAAAATATTATTGTAATTCTTTCTTTTATTTAAATTTTTTTAAAAGTATTTTTCATTAAATTATGTAATTTTTTTTTTTTTTTCTTTATAATTCATTTTATTTTTATTTTATTAATATATACTTATTTATTTTATATTATTTTATTATTATTATTATATTCATTTTTTTTTTTTCTTTACATAATGAAAAAGTTTCCATTTTTGTTTAATGATATTGGAGGTAAAGTAATTGAAGAAAAAATAAAATCTCTTTTGTTAAGGAGCGAAACATTTCATAGATTTGCCATAAGAACAAATGAAATGTATAACGAACTAATAAATAAGTTTAATAACTTCACGAAAAAATAAAGTATGAATTTTTTATAATTCGGTTTCTTTTTAATTATTTCGTAAATATATATGTACTGATATTTTTCATTATAATTCTATGTATTTATCTTAATGATATAATGCCTCATTTTAATGAAGTAATAAAAAGAAAGGAATTACTTGAGAATTTTAAGAGTATTAGCTATTCATATAAAATTATTGAATTTCATAAAAAATGTGTAACGTCAACTTTTAATGATAATTATTTTTTGAAAAAAAGATATATTAATGGTTTAGTTAACAAAAAATATAGAAATGAAATATCACAGAATCGTAAAAACGTAAAATATTATTATATAAAAAAGAAGAAAAAAAAAACATTTATAAAAAATTCGGTAAAAAGTTTATTTTCAGATAAAGTTAATATAGATTTATTAAATGAGGAATTAAAAAATATAGAAAAAAGAATTAAAGAAAAAAATATAATCAAAAGTAAAAAAAAAGAGCTTTCTTCAGTAAATTTCAAGTATCCAAGTCAAACATTCTATAAAGCAAATAGAGAAGAAATAAATTTATTAAAAAAAAGTGAAACACAATATTATTTACCAATTGAATGTGAGAATAGTACTATAATTAGGTTAATTGATATAAAAAATAAAATATCTTCGCCAATTTTTAGATGTGTTCGTAACAGTAAATTTGGATTAAGAAAAAAAGAAAGAAAATTCTTTTTCTTTTACTCTTCTTTTATTTGTTCTTTTTTTTTTTTAATGGGAATGTGGCAATATAAAAAGATGGAAAAAAAAAAGTTTTTAATTAATTATATTTTACATAATTTAAATAAATCAGTTATAATAATTAATGATTCTTACTTTCCATGGTTTGAAGATTTTTTAATTTTGAAGAAAAATTACGAAAGTTTAAGTAAAAATTTACTACATTATGAAAATAGCAATGGGTTGATAAGTACCATTAATTTATCAGATGTAAATATCATGATATTATCATTTTATGAAAAAATTAAAAGTTTCTCTGAAAAATTATTTATGCAAAAATTGTTTTTATATGATAACATTAAAAATAATGATATAGAAGATAAAAAAATAGGTAGTGAAATACATGATGATTCAAAAAAAGATGTAATAAAAGGAAAAGAAGAAACTAATGAGATAAATGAAAATAAATTGACTGTTGATATTGAAAATATTAATAGTATATACGATTGGATAATAAGGATAAGAAATGAAAATTTATTAATGAAATTATATAGAAAAGTTTTCAAAAAATATGTAACAGAAGATGAGTTAAAAAAACTTGTAATTGAAAAATATAAGTATAGAAAAATTCAGTTGACAGGGGTATTAGATACAACCAATGAATTTTATATAGGTCCCAAATTTTATGAAAATAAAAAAAATAAAACGTATTATTATGTGATATGCCCATTATTTTTAAGAGATGGAAAATGCATATTAGTTAACAGAGGATTAATATCTGAAGATATATTAGAAGAAAAAAAAAATGAAATGCCAAAAATTGTTACAATTAGAGCCATATTAGATCCAGGTGAATTATATGAATGCTCATTTAAAAAATTGAAAAAAATTTCAAATAAAAATAAGTATAGTAATTTTTTTTTTTATTATGATACTCAAGAAATTTGCCATTATGCTAATATTTCTCATTTTGAAGGATCTTCGTATTTTATTGCAAATATATATGATATTATAATTCATGAAGATTATAGAAGTGATATAAAAAGTGATTATTATTATAATTATAATAGGAATGATACAAAGAAGTTAGATTCTTACTTAAAAAATTTAAATTATGTAAACATAAATGATATAGATAGAGAAAGCCAAGAAAGAATAAAGCATTTGTTGAACAATACTAATAATGTTAAAAATTTTAAAAATTCTCATTTTGAGAACATTAATTCCTTGAGATATGATGAACATTTTATACATAAAAAAAAAAAAGATTATTTCCAATTTTATGCTGATGAGAATACTCATTTTAATTATGCGTGTCAGTGGTTTCTTTTTTCCTTTATTTTTTCGACTATTTCAATTTTTAAATTCATACAATTCAAAAGATGGGTTTTCTAAAATTTAATAGCAACGATGATTTTACTATTAAAGAGGGGGAGAGAGAAAAAAAATTTTAACAGAGTAAATTTGATAATTATGCATATATATTGTAACAAAAAAAAAGAAATAATAAAAAAAAAAAAAAATTCAAGTATATATTTATATTTTAAATAAATTAGTTTGTAAGTGAATATGTAGATAAAATATTATTTTTATTTTTATTTTTTTTTTAATACTAATACAAAATATTGAAATAAAAAATTTCTTTACGAATACTACTTATTTTATTATATATATATATTTTCGTTACACTTTTTTTAAAAATATGCTTAAGTAGACACTATTATACAGAAAAACACATTTCTTTTTTTCATTTTTTAATAAAAAAATAAATTAAGATTTTTTATATTTTTACATCACTATTTAATTTTGATGGTTTTAAAAGTTATATTTAAAAAAAATTTGTTAAAATTTTGACATATATTCATAACGCATCTTGTTATTTTCCATTTTCTACATTAAAAAAAAAAGTAACAAAAAAATATATTACCAAAAAAAAAGAAACGAAGAAATATATATAAATATAAACAAAAAACATTTGTATGTAAAAGAAATACATAAAGATGATACAACTCATTTGTGAAAAAATGAATAGAAAAAAAAAAAATACTATTATTCAAGAACAGTAAACAAATAAAAGAAATAAAAAATAAAGTAACAAATACTTTATATATTTTAAAAAAAAAAAAAAAGAACAAAATATTTGAATTTTAATTTAACATTTTTAAATAGATTTTTTCTATTTTTTAATGTAATTGATAGCTTCTCTTTTTAAAAATATTAGATTCTTACAAAAAAAAAAAAAAAAGGAAAAAATTAAAATTACAAGTTTTTTTGAAAAATAATTGAATTTAAAATGTTTTTTTTTTTTTTTTTAAATATCTTTTTAAAATTTTATAAATTCCTAATTTTTCCACTTTTTATTTTTATATTTATTAATCTTCTCCTGAATACTGTGTTCATATTCTTGACTTTTCTTACAAGTGTTGATATATTCGTAAATATTTTATATAATTTAATATATTTTTTGAATTTTTTTATAATTTTTTTATTAAAATATAATATATTATTATCAATATAATTCTTTAAATAAGTCCTAAAATTATTAATATTACTGTTTTAAGATAAAAATATATACTTGTCATCATTTAATCTATTTTATTAATTTATATAAACATTCTCTATCTAAATTTTATTTCTTTTTCTTTTCTATTTATTTTCTCACTTCAAAATTTTTTATTTAAATTATAAAATAAGTATCGTATTTTCTTGATAAAATTACAACAAATTTTGTTGCGGATCTTATTTTTTTAATTCTCCTATGTTAAAAAAAAAAAAAAAAATCCAGATTTTTCAGAACTTTAAAAAAAATATATGAATATTAACATAAAATTATTTTAATATAAATTTATATTAGACACTTTTTTTTTATATTGTGTTTTAATTTTTTTTGTTCTTTTATAGCACTTTTTCTAATTATCATTAATAATTTTAACACATTTTTGAGTGGAAAATTTATGTGTTATTATTACTATTTATAATATCATCTAACATATATATTTTGAAAATTTTCGTACATAAATTATTGCAATAATTATATTTTCATAATGAATAGATTATTTTAGAAAAAGTTAAAGCCATTTTTTAGTAGTTTTTTCCATTTATTAATTATATTGTTAATAACATTATTTTTTAAAAATATTTATTTAATTACATTTTTATTAAATTTGTTGTCAACAAATATTTTTTTTATAATCTTGTTTATTATTTTGTGAACATTTTTCTGATAATAAACCATTAATATACCTTTCTTGTAAATCTAAAAAACTTAATTCATTTTCATTACTTAAACTTTTTTTTACTCTATCATTAATAAAATTATCAATTTCTACATTATTGATTAAATTAATATTTAGTTCTTTGTTAGAATTTTCAACAGATGAATTAGTAGTGTCACTTTTTTTATAAGTACTGATCTTATTATGTAAAGGAGTTATATTACTGTATAGTTTATCTCTGGTTGCTTTAATCTCTCTTTTTTTTGAAGTATCAACAATAATTTTATATTCTTTTTCCCTTTCTTTTGCTTGTTCTAGTTTTTTTTTTTTTTAAGCGCAAAGACATAAAATTATGAAGTTTAATATTGCTATTTAATTTTTGCCTCCTATTTTTTTTAAATATTAAATTATTTTTTAAATTCAAATTATTCATCATATTGGTATACTCTTTTTTATTTAAATTAATATACTTTCTATCTTTATTTTCTTTAAATATATTAAATAAATTATTTTTATCACTTTCTTTGTATTTCTTACAAGGAGCAATGCTTCTATTTAATTTTTTTTCTAATTTATAATATAATACTCTTTCTACCTTATTTAATTTATTTTTTGGTTTCTCATTTCTTTTTTTCCTTAAATTATTTTTGTAATCTAAAATTGTTTTTTTTTTTTTTAAATTTACTTTTTTTTTTATCTTCATATCACTAAATATTTTTAAATTAGAATCATTTGACGCAATCATCAAATTATTATTCTGTAACATATTTTCTTTTATATATGTATTCTTATTTACTACATCTTCTTTTATAGCATTTCCATATAGTTTACTTTTCACTTTCTTTATGACTTTAAAAAAAAAGCTATTTTCATTTAATGATTTATTATTAATTATTTCTTCTTCAATATATTTTTTTTCATTAATTATTTTGATAACACTATTATCTTCATTAAGTACAGTTAAATGCTTAATATTATTCTTTAATAATGTTATTATAAAATTATGTAAGTATTTTTTATCAAGTTTGGAATCATTTAACTTATTGATCATAGTATTTCCTTTAGCATTTCTTTTAAAAAAAAATTTATCGATAAATCTATTTTTATTTATATTTTTATCATTATCAGAAAATTCAGTATTATTTATATATGTATTATTAATGCATGAATTAGTTTCGTTATCTATGAGTTGCATATCTTTTTCGTTCGAATATATAATGTATAATATTTTTTTATTGCTTTTAAATACATTTCCTAATTTTTTCCTGTATTTTAAAAATTCATCTACATTTCTTAATTCAGCAAAATTTTCTACGTGTATATTACTAATATTAATAAAATTAAGTTTACTTAAAATAATTTTTTCCTTGAATACTTTAATGAAAACAAATTCATAATATTTATTATTATATATAGAAAATAAATCAGATATTTTTATATTTAAACAACTATTGTTGTCTAAATCTTTTGTTAAATTACTTGATATATTTTTGTCTATGTTTTCATTTTGTTCTAATAATTGTTCTTTTTGATACATAGAATTATAACTAGCAATTAAATCTATTATACTAGTAGGGATAATTTCTTTTATTTTGCTTATATTTGTTATAATATTATCTACGTGCATTTTAAAATCATCATTAAAATGATCATCAAAAGATGAATTGAATTCAAAAATTAAAGAGAACATGTGTTTACAATAAAAAGATAATTTTTTTTTTTTAATATATTCCTTTTTTTTTTCTTTTTCTTCTTTATTCTCATATTCCTGTTGTTTTGTTTCTCCTTCCTTATGTCTTTCATATTCTTCATTATTTACTTGTTTGATATCTTCAACTTTTTGTTCACTTTCTTTCATTGTATCTTTTTTAAAATTTCCGTAATCTATAAAATTATAATTTTTATTCACATTAAGGAAATGCTCTTTTTTATAAAATTTCTGTTTAATAATTTTTAATTTATATCTAAAGAAAGACAATAAATAAAGGATAAAATCACATGTAACTACTTTTTTATCTTCTTTTATTTCTATCAATTTCATCCATATATATAGCAAATAATAAACATTTGTAAATTTGCTAAAGTTTAAGTTAACAAAAAAAAAAGATGACCAACTTTCGTTAATTGAAGTATCGAAGTAGTAACTAATATGTGGAAAAAAAAATTGAAATAACAATCTGAATAATTCTCCATTAAATTTACATATGTGCATACTAATATCTTCTATTTTACAATTATTAGTAATATTATTTATGCTTACATCAATTAAAGAATATTTATTTTTAAAGTTATTTCTTAAATATAAATATGGTGCATAATAATGTAGAATTTTTTCAAAAACACAAAATATTTCATAAGTTTCTAAATTTAAATAAAATAAACTTATAATCATATCATGCATCCCTTGAAAATATTTAATATCATATAAGTAACAAAATAATATAATACACTTTACTGATTCTAATTTTATATAATTAACAAAATTTTTTCTTTCAATATTTTTATGAAACTCATGATTCTGCAACCATATATTTCTTTTAATATCTTCATAACATATATTATCTTCGTCGTTCTCATCGGAATAATATACATTTTTTCCTTCAGCTTCATCATTCTTTTCTTTTGTATTCCATATGCTTATATCATTATGAATTAAATTATTTTTTACATTTTTTGCTAAATTAACAAACTCATATTTACTAGTTTCACTTTTTTCATTTATCGAATAATTTATTTTTTTATTAATGTGATGTGAACTATTGCTAAGGTCATTTTTATCTTCATTTATACTCAATTCTTCTGAATTTTCTAAATTATATGTATTAATATCATCATTTTCTATTAAATTTAAATTAAAAATATTAATTAATTTATCTTCAAAATATTTTTTATATTTATTACTATTTAAAATGTCCTTTTTAACTTCATTATTGCAAATATGATTTTTTTTATTTTCTGATTCGAGTATTTTGTTATAATAATCAAAAGAATCATATAAAAAACTGATATAATTTAATCTTTCTTCTTTAATATTTAAACATTTAAATAAATTATATTTGTTTATTTTTATACATAGATTATTAAATTCTTTTATTATTTCATTGTTTGAAGTTTTACTGATTTCTATATATGAAATAGTTTTACTCAAATTATCTTGATATTCTTCATTTTTTGTAGTTTCATTATCTTCTGGATATTGATTATGTTTATATAATAATTCATTTTGAATCATTTTATATATTGTTTTCTTGTTAAAATTTTCAACATGGGAACATTTTTGTGTCTTTCTTAACTCAACTTTTTCTTTTAACATAATATCTATTGTTTCTAAATTTTCATCTTCAGAAGTTTCTTTCTTATTTTTAATATTATAATTATGTTCTTCAAAAACATCTTGAATTAAATTTTCATCGTTTCCATTATTTTTTTTCAAATAATCATATTCTACATTTTCACCTAAAAAGCATATTTCTTTTTTAATATAATTATTTCCAAAATACAAATTATCATTTTCGTTAATATTTTTATTATTTTTATCATTTTCGTTAATATTTTTATTATTTTCATCATTTTCGTTAATATTTTTATTATTTTCATCATTTTCGTTAATATTTCTATTATTTTCATCGTTTTCATTTTGAGTTTTATATTTCCTATTCACACTAATATTTCCATATTCAATTTCATTATTCTTATAATTATTACTTACGTTTTCCTTATTTTCATAATCGCTCTCTCTATTTACAATTTCATATTCAATTTCATTATTCTTATAATTATTACTTACGTTTTCCTTATTTTCATAATCGCTCTCTCTATTTACAATTTCATATTCAATTTCATTATAAGCATATTCATTTTCTTTATTTTTGTTTTTATTTCTTGTATTTTCGCCATTGCCTTTTTTATTTTTATTTTCATCATTATTAGTATTGATTACTAAATATTCATTATCATTTATACTTTCTTTGTCTTCATAATTATTAATTATTTTTTTGTTTTGATATTTAAAATCACTCGTATTTTCATAATCACTACTTTTATTTTTGTTTGAATATTCATTGTTACTATTTTCATTTTCGCATTTACTATTATTATTTTCAATTTTATATAAATTCTCATAAATTATGTTTTCATTTTCTTTATGCTTATTTTCATTTTTTATATTTTTATTTTCACTGTTAATACTACCATCTTCTCTTTTATAATTTCCATTTTTTATATTTTCAGTTTCATAATAATTTTCTCCCTCTTTATTATTATCAATTTTGCTTCCATTTTTATTATCTTCTACTTTTCTGTCTTCATTATAAATAATAAACCCATTGCCATTGTCATCATTTTCATTTTTTTTCTTTTCATTTTCAGTTGTACTTTGATTATCCATTTCTCCTAAAGCATAAATATTTTCATACTTTAATATTTCATTTTCAAATATATCTTCTTTATCAATATTATTTTCATAATTATTATCATTTTCATTATCCATTTCTCTTTTTGAATTTTTGATTTTATCTTCATTGTTAACAGATTCAATCTTATTATCATCATTTTCATTATCTTTTTCATTTTTTTCTATCTGATTATTTATTTCATTATTAAAAAATTGAAATTCATTATTATGAGTTACATTATCTACTTCATTTTTCATATTCTTAATTTTAATTTCATTATTATCATTTTCATTATCCATTTTATTTTTTGTACTCCCACTATTTAGTTCATCATTCAAAATTTCGATTTTACTATCATTTTCATTATCTTCTTCATTTTTTATATTCTCAGTTTTATTTTTATTATCATTACATTCAATTTCATTATTATTATTATTATTCGTGTCATCTTTTGTATTTTCTTTTTTAGTTTCATTATTAAAGCATTTAACTTCACTGTTATAGTTTTCAATTTTTAAATTTTCACAACCTATTTCATTATTTTCATTATTAAAAGTTTCAAGATTATAATTATAATTTTCATTTGTTGCTGTAGTATTATCACCATTTTTATATAATTCTTTTTTTCTTCCATTGAATTCTTTTAATTTATTTTCCTCCTTAATAACTCCTTTTATGTGATAATATCTTGAAGATTTTTTATTATTTTTTTTATTTTTCTCATACATATTTTTGTATAAAGATTTTATGCTATAATTTTCTTCATTTTTATATTCCTTATTTATATTGTCTTTCTCATAAGTATTATAATTTTTAATTTTACTAAAATTATATTGTATATCTTCTTTTAACATGACACTTTTTTCTGATTGTGTTTTATGAATAATATTTTTTGGCATATTCTTTTCCATTCTTTGTGGGATTTCCTTATTATCATAATTATATTTATATTCCATATGTTGTGTTATTTCTTCACAAATGTTTTTATTTTCATTTTTTTTTTGTTTATAAATGTTATTTTCTAACTTTAATATATGTACCTTATTATCTTCAATTTTATTATTATTTAAAATTTTGTTTTCTTCATGATTAAGTTGAGATGAGTAATTGCTTAATGTTTCAATATTTGAATTAATTTCATCATTTATATTAAAAAAAGTTGAAATAGGAATATTTTTTTTATCATTGATGTCATTTTCTATAAAAGAGTTTAAAAATTCCTTTTCTTCATTTATTTCAATTTTATTAAAATTACAATGTTTGTAATTTTTAAGTTCATTCATTTGTTTGTTCTTATCATAATTATCCATGAAAAGGGAATTTATATAATTTTTTTTTGATAAATTATCATTATCGTTTTTATAATTTTTTAAGTTTTTTTTTAATTTAAAATTAATGGGAAAATTTATTAGATTTATACCCTTTTTTATTTCTTTATTTTCATTAAATACGTTAACTTCATTTAATGATACAAGTTGCTTATTACTATTTTTTTTTTTTATATTATGTTTATATTTAGCACAGTTATTGCTTTTGTTTAAATAAAGTATATTTTTTTTATTATTTGCATTTTCAGTATTTTTATATGATATATCATTTTCTTTTTTTGTAATTTTTTGAATGCAATTTTTAGTTATGAATTCTTTTTCGAAGTCTAATAAATTTTCATATATTTTTAATTTAGTGTTTACTTTGTGCACTTTTTTTTTAAAATATATATTTTTTAAGTTCTTATTTATAGTAATATTTTTACTATGGTTAAAATCAAATGATCCTCTTAAATCATAATTTTTAATTACTTTATCTAAATTTTTGATACAACTGTTTTTTCTGTAATCGTTGAACTTTTCCATATTTTCAAGATACTGTTTTTTTTTTTTTAAATCATTAATATAATTCATAAAAATATAGTTTGAGTTTTTCTTTGTGTCTTTAGTAAAATGCTCCTTTTCTTTTTTTTTCCCTAATAGTTCAGTAATATTTTCGTTATTTTTTGTTACATTTATATATTTATTTAAATTATTTGACATATTAAGATGTTCCTCTTCTTTATTCACTTCAAAGATTAATTCATTTACTGTTTTTAATGATAATTTATTATTTTTATAACTACTACTATTTGAAGGAATGCCTAATAATGATTCATTTTTACTTTGGATACATTTGTTTTGTAGAATCCTAGAATTACTGGTTAAGTTATTAGTATTTATTTTTTTAACATTTTCGGAATTGTTAGTGTGATTAAAATGGATAAGTAAATTATTTTTATTTCTTGAAATGGGTGAATATTTTGTGTTTACATTATTAATATTCTCAAGAATACTATTCTTTTTCTTTTTAGTTTCTTCGTGCTTATGAAGTATTGAATTGGATTTTTCATTTTTTTTTAACACTTCAGTTTGATATATTCTAGAATAATTTAAATTGTTACAAGAAGTTATGTAATTTTTTAGAATTCTAACATTTTCCTTATTTTCTTTTAAATCACCATTTTGAATATAATCACTACCAAATTTTTTATTATATAAATATCCTAACTTCAAATTATTAATATGGTTATTAAAATATTTTCTTTGTTCCAACTTATCTATTTTACCTCTATTTTTTTCATCAGTATTATTATCATGTTTATTTTTCTTTAAATTTTGCATAAAATTTATTTTACTAATTTCGTCTAATGAACTATTTAATTTTATACTGTCATTTATTAAATTTTCATTCATTATAGAATTATTTTTTATTTTTAATTTATCCTTATTTAAATAAAAAATATCATATTCATTTTCTTTTTTTTTTGTTTTTTCTTTACTATTATTCACTAAATTTTTTAAATTGTTGCTAAACACAAGCGTTGATATACTAAGGGGAGAAATGCCTTCGGAATATAAATCTATATCAATTTTATTTCTGTTTGAAAAAATGACACCTTGATCATTTTTAGCAGAATAAAACAAATCAATTTCATTTTTTTTATTGTGTTTAATAATTTTATTTTCGTCATTGTCTTTTTGTAAGTTTAATTTAAGAAAAGTGTTTCTAATGTTATCTAAATTATTTATGTCTTTATTACATTTCCTCAAAGTATCATCGCCAAATAAATCACTCATATTATTTATATTTGTCAAATTCTTATTAATTTTACTGATTTAGATAAATATATATATTTATATAAACATGTTTTTTTTTTCTTTTTCTAATTTATCTAATTTACAATTAGTAAATAACACCTGAAATATTTTATAAAGAGTTTTATTTTTATTTTTATTATTTATTTGTATTAATTATAGAGAGGGAACATTTAAGATATATATAGAACCATATATATAATTATTCAATACAAGAATAAAAATAAGTATATTATTTAATAATTAATTTAAGAATTATAAAAAATAAAAAACATATATATGTTCAGTGTATTCTTATAAAAATTAAAAAGTGAAAAAAAAATGAAATGCTATATTATTTTAAAATATGAATGTAAAGTAAGTTGAATTAGTAACTTACACTTACACATTGATATTTTATCAAATTTGAATTATTAATTTTTTAACAAAAAAATATTTTATTAAATGTGAATGTATGCATATTTATACATGTATTTTTTTAGTGGTTTGTCAACAAAACTAAAAGTTGTATATTTCTATGAAAAATGATGGGAAACTATAATACACCAAAATGCACACACACACAAAAAAATAAATAAATAAATAGTGAGAAATAATTTTAAAAATTTATTTAATTAAAAAAATAAAAAATAAAAAAAATAAAATAAAACAATTTGTTAAACGTTTAAAGCAACTATTTAATTCATTTTATTTTGTATTATTATTTTTACTTATTTTATTTCTCATTTTCATTTGGAATCATATAAAAATTGATTATGCTTAATAAATTATATTTTTATAAAATATATATATTCATTTTCATATTTTAAAAATATATAAAACATTTACACATAATTAAAAGTATCCACTGATTATTATATATGATGTATTTATAATATATAAATTTTTTTTTTTTATTATAATATTGATAAAAAAAAAAAAAAAAGGGTGTGCTTTATGTATTTACACAAGATAAAGAATATATTCTTTTTTTTTTTTTTTAATCATATAAAACTAAGTTTAAGGTAAAAAATTCTCAATGCAATTTAATATTTAACACAAAGAATAGAAAAATATGAATTATATATTTATAGATATAATAAATAAAAAAAATATATAATAGAATTAATAGGTGTTCTTGTTAGATTATTAGTTTCAATTTTTGTGAAATGCATTATATTTATATAAAGCATTGGTGTTATAATTATTGTATTAATATTACTTTGATTTATAATAAATGTATGTAGAAATAAACATAGGATTGTCTTTGATACTCTAACATAATAAGTAATAAAAAAACTTTTATAATTTTTTTTTTTTTTTTTGAGTATTCATAATGTAATTTTTGCGTATAATTTAAAAAATTTTTCTTATAATTTTAGTTTTAACTGGAATTATTACTTAAAGAAAATAATTATGGAAGTAATTACTTATATTACCTAATAATTTTTCTAATTTTGTCACTATTCTCAAAATCTAGATTTCTATTTTTTGATAATTTTTTAAGATAAGTAAGTTCTTCAGGAGTATATATATAATCATCCTCTTTTTTCCCTTCGTTTGATGATTCGTTAAAATTATTCAAATATTGTATATTTAAATCTGTTTTCAAGAAATTATTTATTTTTTCGGCTTGTATTAGTTTATGCTTATTTATTATTTCATTGTATTTATAATAATATTTATCTGAACACCTCCTACTATATTTAATTGGATATTGTGGTATTATTTTACATAAACTTAAAACATATTTCATATGATCGCTAAAGTTACAATTAGCAGCTAGCCAAAATTTAACTCTATTAAATCGTAATCTAATTTCTTTTATGTTTTCCACATTATTATAATAATAATCATTATTAGAATTAGTAATATTATATCTATTTAATTTTTCCCTTATGTTATTTTTATTAACATATGTACCTAATACTTCTATATGTTTTCCGTTTTTCTTATCTTTTTGATTTGCTACTACAATTTTATAAAACCTTTTTCTTTTTACTCCATTTATTTGGCATCTAATCCTTGGGGGGCCCTTATCTTTTGAAAAATATGGTAGAAACAACCTTCTAATCATATTAAAAAAAAATTACATATATGAAAAAAAACAATAACAAAATAATATACTAAATTGAATTTTGATCAATATAACATTTTTTTAAGAATAGAAAAGACATATTTCAAAAATTTTAATAAAAGGAAAGTAAGCTTTATAATATTGTTAAAAATACTGAATAATAATTTAAATTATCTTGTTGGGTTAATTAAGAATGATAGCTGTAAAAAGAAATTTCTGAAAAAATACGAATCTTAATAAAATAATAAAAAATGAAACTTATAAAAATTTTTTAATAGTTCTGAAATATTTATTATATGTTATTGTATTATTTTATTTCTCTAAAAATAATAATTTTTAATTATTTTTTAATAAAAATATCTTTTTTTTATTTTTTTTATTAGAGTTTTCCATTATACAGAAATTTATATTTTATATTTTTTTTTATAAAAAAGCTTTTCTTTCAACACAGGTGTGTTCCTTTTTTATGCATAATATATATATATATATATATATATATATATATATTTTTATTATGAAATTTATAAATTTTTTTTATTGTAAAATATTTTTTCAGTTTTAAAACAAAGATATATATATACTTTTTTTCTGTTAATCATAAAAGGGTTATTTTTTATAAATTAATTTTGTTTTTATTATTTCTGTATTTATCAATTATTTTATATTTTTTTTTTTTTTTTTGTATTCATTTTATAATTATTACTTTAAATTTCGTTTTGAAGTTTGCTTGTTTAAAAAATAATAAAATATTATACTAGAACAATCTATAAATATGTACATTTGTTCAAAAAAAAAAGAAATGAGTCATGTAAAATCATATAGGTTCAGAAAAAAGGCACCCAATTTAAAATCAGATTTAGAGTAATAAAAAATGATTAGAAAAAAAAATTTTTTTTATTATAAATGCTTTTGTGTCTTAGATTTATATTTCTACAAATTTTAAAAAGATATAATATTCATTTTATTCCCCCCTTTTTTTTTTTTTATCTTTTATTATGTTTTATGCCATATAATTTTTTTTTTCAGGAATAATAAGGATAGTTGGAGTGAATTTATAAAATATATGAATAATTTAAAAAACATTTCTAATTATCCTTCGAAAAACAATGAAGATGTATTTAATTCGTATAATGAAGGATGCATTAATATTAATGAAAACGAATTGAATGAAAATGATATGAACGAAAATATAGATGATATAATAAAATTAAAAAAATGGAATGATATACAAATTGATAATCATTCTATTCATAAAGAATCTTCATCAGACATTGAAAGCAATTCCAATTCATCTAGTAGTGTTTTCAGTTTTAATAAATATAACATTATTCAAAACAATATATATTCAAATAATGCTAACTTTAAAAGACAAAGAATTAAAAATTATAGTGGTGGTTATAAACCAAATGAAAATTATGAGATTGAAGAAAATGATTCTTTCTCATGTATAAAAAACAAAAAAGGATTAGAATTTAATGATCACAGAGATAATAGTGAAATGTATAAGAATAATAAATTACAAAAAAAAATGTACTTCAAAAATAATATAAAAAATAATCCAAAAAGTTCATTAAAAAATAGAAATCAAGGAAAAAAATTAAATATAAATAATCATAAATTACATGGCACAAATATATATAGTAAATTCGCAGATGGCAATAACAAAGATGAAAGCGATAACGAAAAAGATTACATGAATATAAATACACATAAACAAAATAATAAATATGAGCAAGATCATTATAGTAGAATAGTTCAAAATAAAGAAAAAAAATTAAAAAAAAATCATGTCAAAAAAAAAAAAAAAATTGAAAATAATTTAGAAATAGATGGATCGTATGCATATAATTATGCATATTTAAATAAAAACGATGAATCATCAATGTCTAGCCCAATAGAAACCGTAAATAATACCATAATGAATTTAGAAGAAGAAATAAATAATTATCAATTTAATAATTTTATTTGAAAATAATTTCTTATATAATAAACAAAAAAAAAAAAAAAAAAAAAAAACGCAAGAATAATATATGTAAAAACTAGAAAAAAATTAAAATTAAAATAATCACATATATTTATAGAACCCGCAAAATAAAAGTTTTTTTTTTTTATTTGAATAATAAAAAAAAAAAAAATTATAAACACTTTAAATAAGTAATATAAAGAAATTATAACAAATTAAAAAAAAAATTTTATAGACAAAAAATAAAAAATATAAAAAATTAAAAAGGAAAAAATAAAATAAAGTAAAAATAAATAAAAAACAAACAAAAAAGTATATCTTAATTTAATATAAATATAAAAAAAATTAATTAAAGAAAGATAAATATCTATAAACTTGTCTTAGAAATTTTTTTTAATAAATCACTTAATAAAGTTGGCTTCCATTCATAATCTTGGTAAATATATATAATATTATTATTAATATATATAGAAAAATTATTAATAGAATAAACGATATTACCATTGATTTTACGATCATTCTTTTGTAAAAATAAAATGTTATTTTCTAAACAGTATTTTTCTAAATAATTCTTTACGTTCATATTTTCATAATTTTGCTGCACATTTTTAAATTCCTTTATATTATTTTCTAGCTTGTTCATTAAATTAATATATTTTTTTTTGGAGAATTTGTAGTCTGTACTTGATTCTTCTTTAAAATTTATATTTTTTTTATTATTTTTATGATTTACTTCATATATGTGATTTTTTTGTGGTACAGCATATAAAGGAATTGGGATTTTTAAGTCTTTATATAAAAAATAATAATTTAAATTATCATCTGAAAAAATTTTATTTTTGTCAAAATTTAAGACTTTTTCAACAGGAAATGTGATAATTTTATCTTGTACTATGTAAGTTTTTATAACATTCAATATATAAAACATAATATTTTTTATGGCATCATCTTTTATTAAATTATTTTCAAAAACATGTTTTACTTTTTTAAATGTTTCGTATATTTCTTTTTTTTTAATTGTTAAAATTTCCTTTTCTTGTTCTTTGGTAATGTTTTGTTCAGTAAATGATTTTATTTCATTTATATTTTCTTTTGTTTCATCTTTTTTTCCATATATAAAATTAATATCTCTTAGGTAATTACATACATATTTTGAAAAATTAAAAAAAAAATATACTTTAAAAATAAAAGAAATAATATTAATATCTATACAATCATATAATATTAAAATTTTATTAAGATCTTTCAAAAATTCATCGCCTGTGAATTTTATATCTTTTATGTGATAAATTATCTTTTTGATAATACTTTCATAAATTTCTTTCTTATACATATTGTTTTGAATTGAGCATTTAATCAATTTTATATAGTTTTCTGATATATCATACCTTTGCAAATATATAAATATGAAATTTGTATAATAATCATTAATATATGAATCAATATCAAATTGCTTATTAATTTCAAATAATATATATAATTTATTTTCTATATATTTTAGCATATCTTCGTTAAGTTCATCGCTTTCTTTGTTTATAATATCTTTCATAATTCTTTTTTTGATAAAATGAATTAATATTTTTTTGTAATAATTTTTATTCAAAGCATCCTTAAAATGCTTTATATAATTAAAAAATTCATTAAAACTTTCTTTATAAAATGAAATATAAATTAAGTTGTAATAAATTATATTATCGAATTCATTCTCAATTCTATTATATTCCGTTTTATTATTTTCATCAATTCCCATTAAAATAATTTTTTTAAAATGAATTAAATACTTTATGTCTTCTTCGTTGTATTTACCTTCATTATTATTACTACAATACAAAAAATTTTCATAATTCTTTTGATTTTCTATATTTTCATATACAACATTCTTTTTTGGTTCTTTATTCAATGAATTTTGATGGTTCTTTATTTTTATTTCTTCACGATATTTCACAGAATATAAATTATGATCACTTTTTTCTTTAAGGTTTATTTTTCCTTGGTTATTATAAAAATAAACTCGCAAAAATTCCAAGAAAAAGTTAGACACATAACCATTTAAGCATAAAAATTCTGAATTCTCATAAATAAAAAATAAAAAAGTATATAAATCCCTAAACAATAATTCAACATTTTTTTTTTTAATTTCAATTTTTTCAATATTAATTAAATTATAAACTTCTCTTAAGTTACTTATTACATTATATGTAACATTACAATCAGAAAGATTATTGGATTCTTCACATGTCTTTTTAAAATACCCACTTTTACACAGTAATTTATATTTGCTTATTAATAAATTATTTAATTTTTCTTCAAAATTATCAAAATTATCATTTAATTGATTTTCACATTCATCTATATTCTCTATATTATTTTGATCAAGTGAAATACTGCCTTGAACGTTTATTAACTTCTGCTTATTTTTGTGTCTAAACATATTACATTCGTGAGAGATTTCTTGATCACATATATTTGTATTTTCGGAATCACTTCCTTTAATTTTTACTTTATAATTTTTAATGTCAAAAAGATATTGATTATAGGTTAAACTATTAAAAAGAAATGGATATGATAACAAGGTATGCAAATTTAATAAATATTTGTATGTCAATATATTTTTTAAAATTAATTCTTGTATTTTATAAATATCATTTTTATTAACATAATTTTTATAATTTTTTAATTTGTTATCTGTTTCTTTTCTTTTCTTCATAACACTAAAATAATCAGATCTTATCTTTTCAATATGCTCATTTAGACTTTCTTTTGCTTTTTGTAAATTATTTATATCATTGTCATTGGATTCATAATTATTATGATTCATAAATTCATTTGAAATATATGAATAATTATATTTTAAATCTATATTAAGCTCGTTTTTTCTTTTATTGAAGTTCCAATGATTCTTTCCGCTAAATTTTTTTTTCCATAAATTATTTATATCAATATTTTCATCAAAAATAAAATCGTAACTTTCATTTAAATAATTATCTGCGTTATAATAGTTATTATAATTTTCACTTTCATTTGATTTTTCTTCTAGAACTTTTATATCTTTTTTTTTAATTTCTATAGGAACAATATTAGTTTTAATTTTATTTCCAATTCCATCTTCATAACCCATCTTCTTTAAAATTTTAAAGCCTAATCCATATTTTTCAAAAATTTTGTCGTTTTCTCTTAATTCAGTTAAATTATATTTTTTCAAGTTATCTTTTACATAATCATTTTCTCCATTTTTTACTTCAAAGTTAAAGTTAAAAGTAAAATTTTTAAAAACATTATATTCTTCATAATCATCTGATTCATTATCACTAGAGTAATTATATAAATCAGTTCCTTCTATTAATTTTTTTTTTTTATCATTCAAAAAACCTCCACTTACAAATTTTACTGGTTTTAAGTATTCTTCTTCATTTATGTTCTTAAAAATTTTGCTTTTTCTGTCATATTCGTCAAAATGACTTGAATAATTTTTTTTTTTTTTTTTTTTAGATTTTTCTTTTTTATCCATAAAAGGTAAATCTTCATTAAAATGATTCATAGTTTCCAATTTAAAAAATATTTTTTATGTTAAACTCATATTTTTTTAAATTATATTAAACAAAATGGAAAATAATATCCATATTGATATATTAATGAATTTAAAATTGTATATTTTATGTATATATTTTTTGGTACTTTAATTCTTTAATATATTGTATCACATACAAAATATTTTTTAGTTCTATTTATTTCCAAAAAAAAAACAAAAAAAAAAAAAAAAAATAAAGAATATTTATAATAACATAGGAGCTTTTATTTTATTTTATTATTATTATTTTTTTTTTATCCTTTTTTATTGGTATTATAAAAATTCAATTTTTTTTTTTTTCATAACTACTTATTCTCTTCTAAATTTTATATAAAAAAAAATTTTTATGTTTTTAATATTACTTTGAAAAATTTTATTTATTCATTTATTAAAATAATGAAAATAACTCAAAAAGCATTTATATGCTTCGTACAAAGTGTATTAAAATATAGAGGAAACAAAAAAATGTTATGAAGAGTTATTTTAACTTTGTAGTTTTAATAAGACATAATTAAAAAATATAAAAAAAATTTTTAAATAAATATAAATTGGAAACAGAAAAAAAAAAATAAAAATATATATAAGTTTATTAGTAAAAGGTAGAATGATATAAAGTAAGATTAAAAAATTATTATATACAATATATTCCTAGAACTTGAAAAATGCTATATTCCATGCAATTAAAAATTACGAAGAAAATAATTGTTCTAAAATATTTATTTTATTATAATTTATTTTAATTTCTTAAGTGAATTTTTTTTATTTAGAATAAGTTACTTGAAGATAATTAAATTTCGTTAAAATTATATTTAATGCAGTAAAAGAGATTTATAAAGCTTTTTCTTTTTTCTTTTGAGAATACTAAGAATATAATTTTATATAAAAAGGTTTCATGAGGTATTTGTAGTTTTAATAAAAACTATGTGTAATTTCTGAACTTTTATATACCTTTCCAATATGTGAACATTTAATATTTTCTTAAAGTCAAAATATTACTGTAAAAAAACTAAAATAAAATGTTTCTAATGATTTTTACATTTATATACTTAACTTCTTTTATTATGTGCACATGTCTAACATAATAATATTACTTTTTAGTTTTTAAAAACTCTGAGAAAAAGATAAAGACTAAACTTATTAATATTTTTTTTTATTTAATATATTCTATTTTATTTCTTATCCTTTTTTTTCTATACTTTTTTTTTTGAGAATAAGATTATTGTAAAGTGGAAAAATTATATAAAATGAAATTAAAATTCTCGTTAGATCAAATAAATAAGATAAAAAAAAAATATATATATATATATATATTCTTTATATTTTATATATAAAAGTATTATTTATCTAATTAAATGTTAAAAAAAGTAAGACAAATGCCTTTTATAGTTTTTTATACAGTAAAATATGTGATTACTAGAAGTTTCTTCATATAATTTGGCTTTATATAAAAATTAAAGAAAAACTATAGCTTTCTCATTATACTATTGTTTTTTACGAGAGAAATTTATATTATGAGAAAATATATTTTCAAGTTATATATTTAACTAGAAATTTATTGAAGAAAAAATAAACAAATAGTCAACTTATTTTTTTGAGAATATTTTTATGGTATCTTTTTTTGTAGATTATTTTATTTAACTTCCAAAAAAAAAAAATTGTAGATTTAAGAAATATAGAAAATACTTTTCTAAAATAATATAATGATATAAATGAAAAATGTTATGAAACAATTATCAAAAAGCAGTAGAATGTTGGTTACAAAAAAAAAATAGTGAAATGAAATTGCAAAATAAAGTTTATATATTAATGAACAAAAATAAGAAAAACATTTAGATAAAAACAAATTGTCTTAGTTATAACCTGAACAGGAAAATTATTGTAAAAATCAAAAAGAAAATTTTTACAAAATTAGAAGTATCTGAAGTAGCTATCATAAAACGAACAAAAACAAAAATTATAGAAAGTAACGAAGAATAATTAAGATATAATAGTTTGGATATTTTTAAGAAAAAAGAATAAAATTTGAAATAGAAAGTTCGTTTAAATTAACATACATTTATAAGTTATATTGTGTATGTATACAAAAAAATTACATGCTTTTAATGTATTTATAATGTGAAATTTATTTTATTTATCTATTAAAATAATCTCTTTCATTATAATAAATAAGAAATTCCTTAAAGAGTCAAAATAATATATATATATATATATATATATGAAGTAATACACAGTATAGGTTTTAATAATTTTTCTTTAAATTATAACTTTTAATTTTGGATAATTTCAAAGAAACTATAGAGCATAAAAATTTCCAAATTTATATATAACATTAAGAGGAACAAAGTATAAAGAAATTAAAAAATTTTATTTATTTAAAAGTTCCAAATAAAATACCTTTTTAGGGTTAAAAGAAAAGTCGAATTCTCATATTTATATTGTTATTTGAATATATTACTAGGTGGCCTTAGTAATTATATTAGAGATATGAAATATAACAAGTTTCTAATAAATAAAAATTATAATTATAATAAATAAATAATAAATTGTAATTTATCATAAAAACCATTTTAAGCTTAAAATTTTTAAGAAATATGAATATACTAAATGTGATTTATGAACTAGAATTCTTAATAAGTAAAATTTAATCACTTATCGTCTTCATAAATATAATTTTTTTTTTTTTTTTTTTGCATTTGTTCTTTGTATCAACATTATATATTAAAATATAATTGAAAGTATATTTTAGAAAATTATTTTTAATTTATAAACGTATTAATATGGTTTTTAAAAATTATTTTAAAAAAGTCTTTTTAGAAATATTAAAAAATTATTTAGAGTTGTATTTTGTATATTAAAAAAATTTTGACATTTTTAGTTTTTCTTTTTTTTTGATAAATTTTCTTTTTTATTAATGAATTTTCAGTAATGCGGAATAATTTTCATTGTAGACAAAGTTTTTTAAACAAAAAAACACTAATCATTATTTAAATATTTCTTTTATCACGTATTTTTTAAATTTTGTACATAATAAAATTATATAGATACATTAATAAATTAAAATTTTTTTTTTACAATAATATCATTTAAATTTCATTATAATATGTTATTTTTATATGTATCATAAGTAATAAAACATATCTTTTTTGCATATAAACTTTAGGACACATAGAAAAGTAGTAAGCACTTGGAAGATATATACAAGAAAAAAGTATATCAAATACATGATAAACAATGCTTTATTCAAAAAAAAAGCAGAATTATTACAATATAAAAATGAACACTTATTAAAAAGGAGAATTTCTCAGAATAATTGTGAATACATATATTATTAGAATATTTATCTCACAATTCTAAAAATCATAAAAAAGTTTAATTATGAAGAATTTTATAAAAGATTCTAAAAAATTTATTTTCAAAAGAGAGATTTTTGAAAGATCATTTTGAGAAGAATTGTTCTTATTATAATGATAATTAAGTTAAACACAAAAAACTTTAAAAATTGGTGGAACTATTAGAAAAAATATAGTTTATAGATGACTAAAAAATAGCTCAGTTTTAAGTAAGAGTTAAAAAAAAATTAAAATTGTTATATTTTTCTTGGATATGATTATTAAAAAATTTATTTTTTTAAATTCAATTTACAATATTTATTAAGATTAATAACATGGGAAAAAAAAATGAAATAAAAAAAAAAATACAAATTCTATAACAAAAAGAGTAGCTTTTAAAATATATTCATAATTGAGTAAAAGAAACAAGCCAGTGGTAACATTACCATTTTAATTGTTCAAGAATTATGGAGGTATATATATGTAATAAGTATAAATATATTTACTTTAGTCTTTTTAAATTATAACCTAAAAATATAAGAAAATTTAATAAATGATTAAAGGAGTGTTCTTTCCCTAAGATTCCAAGACTTAAAATTTTGAGTTTTATTGGTAATAATATTAAATATAAATTTATGTTTCATTCATAGGTTTTATAGAAAAATTCACTTTATATAATTGGATTATTTAAGTATATATTAAAAACTTTTAAAATAATATTAAAAAAAATTAGCATTACAGTACAACTTATTCTCCATTTTTACTAATAAAATTGAAAAGAAATAAAATAATTATGAGGAGAAAATAAAAAGTAAAATAAATAAATATGTGGATAATTTGAAAAATTGGGTTATAGTTCTTATAATACTATCACTCAACAATACATAATACCTTGGAAATGAAATTTGTACTTCTAAGTTTTTCTGTAACTAAATTAATAGTTTAAAAAAAAAAAATGTGTATATATGAATATGTATAATGAGTGCATAAAATTATAAAAATATTAATTAAATAATAAAAAGAAAAATGAATTGTTATACAAATACATTTTAAATTTATTATTTGTATAATACAATTTTGCTTACATTTTATTTTTATATATTGTTATTATTTTTTTTTTTTATAAAAATTTTCATATATTTTACTTTTTTTTAATTTATTTCCTAAGTGATCATTAAGTAGGGAACCAAAATGTATGCATATTTTTTTTTTTCGTTAGTAAATTTTTTAGACAATCTAAAACATATATATATATATATATATCTTTCCCAATTTAATTTTTTGATTCCTCTTTTTTGTTTTAAAATGCATCTATTTAAATAAAATATATATTTTTTTTTTTTCTTTTTTTTTAATTAAACATTATTTTATTAATTTTTTTCTTATTAGAACTAAAATAAATTTGATTTACATAAAATATTATATTTATTTTACTTTTTTTATTTTATGTATGTATTCTAAATTTAAATTTGTAATTTGTTAGAATGAGTAGTGAAAAATTGACAGCATTTTATGAAAACTTTAAAAAGACGTATTTATTAAATTTTATTTCCCATGAAGGTAAAATAAAATTTATTTTAAAAGTATTTTTACGTATAAATCTACATATAAGTACTTTTGTATAACATAATATTTTTTTTAAATACACAAGGTTTTTTTAAAACATATATTTTTTTAAGGATACGAATTAATATTTTTTTTAGAAAGTGCAATATGCTTTCTTTAAAATTCTATGACACAATTTAATTAAAAGAGAAAAATTATAAAGAAGTTATAATCAATAGTTAAAAATTATAAAAAAATCTTATTATTATTTATATGTGTATATTTAATTTCTTTAGATTTTGAATTTGATGTAGAAAATTCTATAGTAATAAGCAAAGGTTATACTTTCATGTATTATTTATTTTTGAAATATAAATGGAATTATAAATTTATATCTATGAATGAAATTATTGAAAAAATTTAGTTTTTTCATTAAATTTTTTTGAATAATATTAATAAAAAGTATATTATTTTAAAATGTTATATTATTTTAAAAGATATTATCTCAGACAAATATTTTAATTTATTAATAATTATTATACTAATGTATTTAAGGTAGATATATTTTCGTGAAAAAAGGAATGTATATTTTTCTGTTTAAATATTTCGAAAGGGAACATATATTATTTAGAATATATAAAAAAAAAAATACTTTAATTAATAAAAATATAGAAGTATTTACTTAATGATTTCTTATTGTTATATGAAAAATATATAATACTTATATATATACTGTTTTAGATTTTAACAAATTTTTAAAAAAATTAACTTTTAATATAGCTTATAATCTTTTAATAGGGAACATATGTTAGGAAAGGTAGCTACTATTTTTTAACTTTTTTTATCTATATATTTTACTTAAAAAATGATGAAATGTGAATATTGAATTTTATATGTATATTTACTATATTTTTCTTTTTTATGCTTTTTATGAAAAATTAGAATTTAAATATTAATGAAAAAAACAATAAAATTTAAGTATAAAAATGTTATAATTTTAATAAATATTTTCAAAAAATTCATTATTATAAAAGGGGAAACGAGATAAAAGTAGAAAAATATTTTTTTCTTTTCACAGAATTATAAGTAGACAAACATATGTGATTTATATAATAGTACAATAATAATGGCAATTAGTATAATATTTTATAAAAATATAGAATATATATTTTTTATATTTATAAATATATGCATATAACATCCACTTTAAGAAAATATTTTTTTTTCTTTAAATAAGCACAAATAATATTTTTTTTTGTTTCTAATTAAAGTTGATAAATTTTCTTAAATAAGATTGTAGTATTATGTAAAATGGCTTTAATTAGATTTGTAATGAATGATATATGTAATTTTTTTTTCATAAAATTTTAAAAATTATCTTTAAATAAATGTCTTAAAATTTATTATTTTAACGTTATATTTTTGTGATATTCTGTTTTTTTTCTTAAAATATTTTTAATCTTTTAATAAAAAATTGAAACTTTTATAAATAAGAATGAAATTTTTTTTTTTTGAGAATTACGTTATTATTGGAAGATAAAACTTTTTATTAAATGCATTTTAGTTTTGTATAACATTTTTATTATAAGTTAATGTTTATCGAAGAATACTTAATTTAAAACTAAATTTTTAAACATATTTGTTAAAGCTCTTAATATGCCATTAAACAAATTTCAAATAAAGGCATTTTACAATATAAGATGGGTGTTGATAATGCATGTACATGCATAAAAAACATTTCTCTTTCTCTTTATAAAATTATGTGAAGTATATATATTAATTTGCATGTGAGTTAATTTTTAAATTATATACTATATACTAGGTAATAATCCGTAACTTTATATAATTTAAAAAAATTTGTATAAAATTACTCAGTTTTAAACTCAAAATTAATAATACCAAAAAATGCAAGTGCATTTATAGATTAAATATTTAGCCATAGTGTATCAATAAAAATATTAAATTATATGTTATGTACATATTAGGTAAAGTGTATATACTAGGAATAACGATAAAATTAATTTGCTTATTTTATTATATTTCTTTTAAATTTATAATTATAAATATTTAAATTTAAAAATAATTTTTGACATATTAATTATTTTTTTCAAATAAATGAATAACGTTGAATAAGAAAATATAATTCATAATGAGGAAGTTAAGAAGATTTATTGAATTACTTTAGTTTTTGGAATTAAAGTAATTCATTAATAATTGATGCGATGTGGTTTTTTTATCACAGAAGCTCTTTGTTAATATAATTTTAGTTTTATTAATATGAAGGGCTTATTGTTTGTTATTAGACTATTTTCTTAAAATAAACCAATTTATTGAAATTTATTCTTTGCAATAAGGAATAAGTTTTGATAATTTAATTCATGTAGTAATGTTTCCTTAATTACTAAATATTTTTAAAATTAAAGGTAATCTGTTTAATTACATACTATGTGTATGGTAATTAATAAAGCAAAACATCATAATAAGTAAAGTTAAAAAGAATAATATTCCTTTTTTCTTTACATTATATTAGATGTAATAATTTTTTACATAAAATTATATTTTTATAAAAAAATAATTTTATGTTAAAAAAAATAATTTAATAAAACATCAAAAGTTTAACTGTAAATGTTAATAAAATAATTTATAAATTAATATATTATTATTATACTTAATCTATGTGAAATTAAAATAATTATATAATAGCCTTAAAATATAAGTCTATTATGTTATTATTTTCCTATTTTGCATAGTATATAAGTATTAATAAATAATATATATAGTAACCTGGTTGATCTTGCCAGTAGTCATATGCTTGTCTCAAAGATTAAGCCATGCAAGTGAAAGTATATATATATTTATTATATAGAAACTGCGAACGGCTCATTAAAACAGTTATAATCTACTTGACATTTTTTTTATAAGGATAACTACGGAAAAGCTGTAGCTAATACTTGAACGATTGTTCTTCAGTTCCCCAAAAAGGTTCTGTAGAACACGTATTTGTTAAGCCTTATAAGAAAAAAGTTATTAACTTAAGGAATTATAACAAAGAAGTAACACATAATAAAACTTTGTTTTATTTAGTGTGTATCAATCGAGTTTCTGACCTATCAGCTTTTGATGTTAGGGTATTGGCCTAACATGGCTATGACGGGTAACGGGGAATTAGAGTTCGATTCCGGAGAGGGAGCCTGAGAAATAGCTACCACATCTAAGGAAGGCAGCAGGCGCGTAAATTACCCAATTCTAAAGAAGAGAGGTAGTGACAAGAAATAACAAGGTAAGGTCAAATTTTGGCTTTGCCATTGGAATGATAGGAATTTAAAAACTTCCTAAAGTAACAATTGGAGGGCAAGTCTGGTGCCAGCAGC